>NW_013550594.1:154673-163452 GCF_000835555.1 Rhinocladiella mackenziei CBS 650.93
TTTTTTTTTTTTTTTTTTTTTTTTTTTTGGAGGGGGGGGGGCGGTGTTTCTAGGACAATGGGTGCTCAACACGCTGTGGGAATACGAGACTAAATAAGTAGGTGAAAGGTTGGGAATCCACATCTAACTTTGACTGATCCCAAAGGAGACTAAAGCTTTCTATATCTTAGCATAAAAATGACATTTCCTACGGTGGAGCGTCATTAAATGTCATCCATCCAATTAGACAAAGAGAGTAGTATGGCAGCGATAGTCATCGAAATCGAAAAGAATGAAGAGTATTCAAATCTGGTTGGCTTTCGATCTGAGACGTCATGATTGGACATTAACACAAACCACAACATCGGCCCTTGGAAAGAATGAACGGGTAAACGTAGGTGGGAACAACTTCAAGACAAAGAGCGAAGATGTCGAACTGAACGAGATGTGGACAGAAGAGTTGAAAACCAGAACCGCCGCCAGAACCGGAACGGCTTCAGGCCCTAATGGTGACCACGAAATTAGCTATTCGTCAGACAATGAAACACGAATGGGACCAGAATTGGGAGACAGCCAAACATGGTAGGGGCCCTTTCCGGCTCGGGGTTAGGCCCGGAAAAGGGTCCCTGACCACACATATGGGCACCCACTGAGCCATCAGCTCGGTCATCACGCAGATGCGCACGGGCAAGATCAGTCTGCGGGGTACCTTCACACCATCAACAAGGCCGACACTGACCAATGCGAATGCGGCTATGGCCGCCTGACCGTGCGGCACGTTCTCTTGGAATGTCGTAAATGGTGCGAGGAACGACAAGAAATGTGGGCAGGCAAAACTCCATGCGTCGACATCAAGCGCATTCTCTGTGACTCGTCAATGGCAGTCCAATCAGCAAAGATGATGTTAAGGACGGGGCTTCTGGAGCAATTCCGGGCAGTGCCGTCCACAGTACTACAACATTCGTAAGCGTAGACGAGTGATTATTGTCATACAGAAGTCGAGGAGGGCCAGGAAAGGTCTGACAAGTACATAGACACAGAACAACCATGAGGACTATAAGTAGAGGTACGACTGCGTAGAGCAGAAGGGGAAGCAGTCTGACCAGGACGGCTTGACAAGACGGGGAAAGCACCTGTATTTATAGTCGAACTGCTGCATAGCTGCCATTAGGGCGGCTGGGACAGTCTATGAATAGAAGAAGAAGAAGAAAGAAGAGGTGAAAACTCCTGTGTAGATAATTATGGATGGGGGGAAGGTCCCCTATATAGATCAGAGTAGGGGTTCTTGGCACTAGGCACTAGCTGATAGATTTGCCTAGGACATTTGTCCTGGGATTTTCTGCGTACCAGGAAATTCCTCCCAGTATCCCTTGCTGTGTTGGGACAAGAATCCTGGTCCTGCCTTTGTCCTAGGATGCTTCCCCCGGCCAGGACACTTGTCCTCGATCTAGTGTCCCAGGACATTCGTCCCCAGCAAACTCTCCTCGAGATTTTGTCCTGGTAATTAGGACAATCGTCCTTGGCACTGTTTTCTCCCAGAAGCCTCCCTAAAGGACGATCCTGTAGTGGTCAAGCCTTCCCCTTTGCATACGCCCTATATACGTTACATTAAGAATCTATCAGTCCCTTCTTGCAACCCTATGGCGACAGTCAAGCATTTTGGCATACTATGACAGCATCGTCGAGGTAGAAAAATGAAAATCATAGGGAGAGGCCTTTGACCCCTAACAATCGTCGAAGATATCACCGGAAACGTGGCAGCACACTCTTAATCATCATTGGTCAGCTCTTTGTCTAGTATCCCACAGCATTCCATGGTAGATTACTATAACTCTCTTCTCCACAGCTTTCTCACGTCATATTGACTTTCTGCTCCCACAGCATTCTACGACTTTTTTCTCCAGAACTTTACATACTACGTCAGTCGCCCCACTCGTGGTCTGCTGTATGTACTATATCCACAACTTCAGCAGCTATTATCCCCTCTCCAACCTGTTGGTGGCCCTTGAGGGATGGCGAGTCCCTGAGTGATGATTACCCTTGAGTGATGGTGACCCTTGAGGGATGATGGCCGCTGAGGGATGGTGGCCGCGATAGTGGCTGAGGGAGTGCTGGTGCATGAACAAGCTGTACGATTAGAACCACTTCGGCTCTTGTTGCTACAAGTTGTACCAATACGATTAGGATCACTTCGGCTCTTATTGCTACAAGTTATACCAATACGATTAGGATCACTTCGACTCGTGTTGCTACAAGTTATACCAATACGACTAGGATCGCTTCGAAAAAACACCACACCCAGCTCAGAACAAATTTTTGAAAACGCGTAATTTTCCTTAGCAAATCAGTTTACCCACGTTATCTTAGGCCATTATCACGATTAACGCGTCGAAAACGCGTGATTTCGTGGTAATGGCGCCTAGGTGGCCACTGGTAAACAATGGGCCCGAACACATCAACGAGCACGCCACATACCTCAGAGAAGCATGTAACCAACTGCAGGCGGCGGATAAAGGCAGAACCAATCAGATACCATGGAACATAGTCCAACCATACATTGAATCCACCCTCACGCTCATCGGGAAAGTGCTCCAGCAGCCTTCGATGCGCGAGATTCTCCAGCAGGTCCAAGACACGGCTAAAGGGATACAAAACATACAGAGAGACATAGCCATCGTGAAGGGTACCGTCGGAGCAAGTACCACCCCACTTAATACATCCAACTTCAGTGGAGGAAAGAACCCGACGACGTCATGGGCACAAGTGGCAGCGCAAGCAAAGGGTTTCTCTCTCCCACCACCACCGGCTCAACCAGGCCATAATACCTCCAAGATAGCACCAATAACCGCATACAAAGACCGTGTGGTGACGGTCAGACTGAAAGACCAAGGCATCGCACAGCGCTATCGAACTCAGTCGGCTGCCTGGACCAGACAACAGGTGCAAACCTCAATCCGCGACAACGTCAATACCAAATCAATCAAGGTCATCGCAGCACACCAACTCAAGAGTGGCGACCTGCAGATATTTACCAGCACGACAGCAGAAGCTACGAAGCTTGAGACAAATAAAGGATGGCTCAGAGGTCTTGGAGAACATGCCGAACTCATCGTGCCAACCTATGGGGCGATTGTCCATGGCATCCCCACCAGTTCCGTCAATATGAAAGATCAGAAAGGTACAATCCAACAGATACTGGCAGACAACTACACCGTGATCCCTCACGCAGAGATATCGCACGTTGGATGGCTCACGAGGGAAGCTACGCTCAAGTCTGCGTCCTCTATTGTCGTTGAATTCACTGACCCGACCATGGCCAATGCAATCATCTATGCTGGTATGGCATGGGACGGCCAGATCCACCAAAGCGAACTCTATGACCGTGCCTGCAGGATACAACAATGCTTCCGCTGCTATCACTACAGCCACATCAGCACTCAATGCAACGCATCCCAAGCATGTGGCTATTGTGCCGAGCGACATGAGACCAAACACTGTCGGCAGAAGGGAATGGAAGGGTTTGTTCCCCGATGCGCAGTGTGCAAGGGTGTTCATACGGCGTGGAGTAATGCCTGCCCGGCAAGAAAGAAGGAAATGGGACGTGTCGAACAGGCCAAACAGACGCGAAGTATCTACTGGCACGTCCCAATGAAAGAGACCACCGAAACCCCAAGGACACGCAACCCTCCCAGAACTGCTAGCACCCAGGAGACCCGAATGCCAGCACCAACGATCCCGACACAAACAACAAGGCTCAGACCAGAGGACGTCACGGAGCTCATGGCGCCAGAATGCAGCACGCCTACACAGAATGAGTCCCCAGCAGCCACACCTATTAACCGACCAGCAGATGAACCGACAGATCAAGCACCACCACAAATGCGCAGACCTGTAGAAGCCATAGCGCCCCCGGACCTTGTCATACAACAAACGCCCATCGCCCCCTCGACTGGAGAAGACTGGGAAACGCCAGCAACGCAACAGGGTCAACTAGGAGACCCGGTGATGGACCTGTCAATCCAGGCCCCAAAAGAACCCATTTCCCTTGCCCACACACTAGAGAATAGCCAACCCCGATCGACGGCATACCCACTGGGCGAGATGGAGAGGGCATTTACCGCTGAGGATGCCGACACCTGGCTAGACAACCTAGTGGGCAATGACAACTTCGTGTGGAACCTCAACACAGGGGGCCCGTCCCCACAGACCTCTATGGCGACGAACACCTACAGAGCCCTTGGGAAGGTATATGGAGGATGTACCTGCCCTTCGCACCAGGAAGTCTACAATAATTGGCCAACACAGGATGCAGACTTAATAATCACCAAGTGCATGAAAAGATGTATGTACTGCGGCAGGGACTTCAAGGGCGCGGCAGACTTACGTATACACCTCAAGAGGGTGAAATACGCCGAGAGAAACATCGGCGTGCACCTAGGGATACGTGGGAAAAAGGCACCCACCGACCCGGCATGGATACCCAGACTTCACGTAGGAACGCCAATCCATCGACGAGGCTCCGAACCACCAACCCAGCCTTTGAACGCCCGGATGACCCGGAGTCAATCTCTCACAAACAGAGCCAACGACACATCACAGTCATGGTAGGACACCAGGAGCTTCGCATCTTACAGTACAATGTCTGGAAGTCAAGAGACATCGTCCTGGCGAGCCTATTCCAGGATCGATGGATCCGCGAATACGACGTCCTCGCCATTCAAGAGCCGTGGCGCAATCCGTTCATCCCAACATCATATCACCCACTCAAAACCGATTTTCAACTCGCTTACCTTGACAACGAGGCCACAAGAGTGTGTTTCTACATTAACAAACGGATCGACCCTAGCACGTGGAATGTGTCACACATCACAAAAGACGTCACCACGCTAGAGATTTCCAATCCTACTCTCGGCAACAAGCTCCGTATCATCAACGTCTACAACGAGGTAGGAAGTGACACACTTACCAATCTACAGGATGCGATCCGCAGAACGAACCCGGAGGACGAACTCCTCGTACTCGGAGACTTCAATCTGCACCATCCGCTCTGGTCAACAACAGGCCGCTACACTCACCGAGGAATAGCAGCCGCCAAGCCCTTGATCACCATGATCGAAGAATCCCACCTACAACTACTCACGGTGCCAGGGATGACAACGCACAGAAGGAAAGACGGAGAGTCGACCATTGATTTGACGTTTGGCTCGGAGGAAGTAGCATCGCGCATGATCTACTGCAGAGTCGACCCCAGTCGAGACTGCGACTCGGACCACCTACCAATCTCGATGGCAGTCGCATGGGACTGGTCTCCCGCTGCCCTCCCCCGAAAGCGCCAATGGGCCAAGACAGATGAATCGTTACTCCAGCGCACAGTCAAAGAGAAACTCCCCAGGCTCCCCGACCCCATGGAGCTCAGCGAGAAAGACGGCATTGACAGATACACGCACTTCATCATCAACGCCATCCAAGTCGGTATCGACGCGTCAACACCGTGGTCTAACCCGTCGTCACGCTCTCTATCAGGATTTGATCAGGAATGTAAAGATATCTGTGTCGAAGTTCAACGATTACGCCGACGGTGGCAACAAACTAGAGATGACGACGACTATGAAGCATATCGAGTAGCACGCAACTCGAAAGGCCGACATATTCAAAAGGCTCTTCGCAACACTCATCGGCAAAGAGTAGAGGAGGCGTCAACCTCAGACTCGGGCCTCTGGAGATTAGTCAAGTGGGCCAAAAACCGACACACTATTACTCCCACCTGCACACCTGCGCTCCAGAAGCCAGGGGGAGGCTTTGCCACACAAGCCGAAGAAAAGGTTGAGACTCTTCGACAGTCCTTCTTTCCACCACCGCTAAATGCTGACTTATCCGACATTAATGGGTATGTGTACCCTCCACCGATCAAATGTCCCGAGATCACCCAGACAGAAATCGAGAGGGCAGTGCGCAAGGCAACACCGAACAAAGCTCCCGGCACCGACAACATCCCCAACGGCATCCTGCACCAGACAATAGGGGTCCTCCTCCCTCACCTCCATAGACTCTTTAACGCCTGCCTCCAGGTAGGGTACTGCCCGGCACACTTCAGGAAGAGCATTACGGTCGTGTTGCGAAAGCCCGGGAAGGACGACTATACCCAGCCCAAGTCATACAGACCAATAGCCCTCCTCAACACACTCGGGAAGGCGTTAGAAGCCATCATAGCCAGCCGACTGGCCTACCTGGCAGACACATACGGCCTCCTCCCAAGTCGACACATAGGAGGCCGCAAACTCGCATCCACAGATCACGCCATACACCTGCTTCTCCAACGTATCCACAAAGCATGGACGGACGGAGAAGTGGCATCATTGCTGCTACTCGATGTGTCAGGTGCCTACGACAATGTCTCCCGACCGCGACTACTGCACAACCTCCGGGCGCGACGGGTGTGTCCAACACTGGTGCGATGGATCGACTCTTTTCTGAAGGATCGATCGTCCACGATCAAGCTCCAGGAGTACACCGCGCCCTCCGTACCTATCCAGACCGGAATACCGCAAGGGTCTCCGCTGTCGCCAATGCTCTACCTGTACTACAACCCGGGTCTTATCGAAGCGTGCAAAACCGTCAATACCGAGGTCGGAGGATACATCGACGACGTCGCCATCCTCGCCACGGGCTCGACCGTCCAACGCAACTGTAAGACCCTGAAAACGGCACATCGAAAGGCGGAGACTTGGGCGCAACAACATGGATCACAATTCGCGCCAGCAAAGTACGAGTTGGTCCATTTCACACGAGATCCTAGACACAACACCACTCGCCCTCTCCACTTGCCCCACGCCACGATTCCGGCATCACCATCAGGCCGATACTTGGGCATTCAAATGGACTCCAGACTACGTTGGGACTATCACCGAGAGAAGGTCGAAGCGGAGGCGACACAACGACTGTCAGCCTTGTCGGCCCTTGCATCATCAACATGGGGCACCGGACTGGTCAACCTCCGGCAAGTATACCGCGCCATGATTGTCCCGCAGATGCTCTACGGATGCTCTGCGTGGCACATCCCGGGAGGGAAGAGCCGAGGCAGAGGGAGTGCCATGCTCAACACGATCACTCGAATCCAGCGACGGGCCGCGCAAATCATCACGGGCGCTTTTCGAACCACGGCGGGAGCGGCGGTGGATGTCGAGGCACACCTGCTGCCGGCTCCACAACAACTCGAACAGACGGCTCTGGAAGCGACTATGCGAATCTGCACCACGCCACTCCACGCTGATATGGCCCCGGTGGGAGGTAACAGCAAAACCCAGAGTCCGCTGGACCAATTCTCCAACATTTTGAAGGATAAGTACAACATCAAGCTCGACCGACTGGAGAAGCGCCAGCCACACATCGTACCCCCATGGTGGACTCCGCCGTTCACTCAAATTGCTAAATCGCCAGAGATTGCAGTCAAGGAACACGATGCAACAGAGGCGGTAGCACTGCGCGTGTACACCGATGGCAGTGGCATTGACGGCCATGTCGGTGCTGCAGCGGTGGCACCGATGCTGCGGACACAGGGCGTCCAAGCAACAAGAACAGCATACATGGGCACAGCAACCTCCTCCACGGTGTATGCAGCAGAGTTGAGAGGGATTGAGCTGGCGATACAGATCGCACTCGATGTTAACGCAACAACAAACACCCCCGGCAAATGCTTCATCTTCACCGATAACCAGGCCGCCATCCAGGCCATGGCCAACCCCAAGTGCCCCTCGGGACAATATATCCTAATTGAGGCGATTCGAGCACTCGACCAGCTCCGAGACCGAGGTTGGGTAGTTCAGCTTCGCTGGATCCCTGCGCACGTCGGGGTCCCAGGCAATGAGGCGGCCGATCGAGCGGCCAAGGAGGCTGCGGGCCACACGTCGAACACGGCGGCGAATACGGAACCACCACCAGAACCAGAAACACTCCAGATCCTCACGGCCACGACAAAACCAACCATCCGCCAGGCCATGAAGGTCGAATGGGACCAGAATTGGGAAACAGCCAAACATGGTCGGGAGCTCTTCCGGCTCGGGGTCAGACCCGGAAAAGGGACCCTCACCACGCATAGGGGCACCCATCGAGCGATCAGCTCAGTCATCACCCAGATGCGCAATGGGAAGATCGGCCTGCTGGCCTATCTCCATTCGATCAACAAGGCCGACACCGACCAGTGCCCCTGCGGCCACGGACGTCAAACCGTAAGACACGTACTCCTCGAGTGCCGGAAGTGGTGCGAGGAACGACAACGAATGTGGGCAGGCAAAACTCCATGCGTAGACATCGGACGCATTCTCTGTAGCTCGTCCATGGCCGTTCAAGCAGCAAAGATGATAATCAGGACGGGACTCCTGGAGCAATTCCGGGCAGTGCCGTCCACGGCACTTCAATATTCGTAAGCGTAGACGAGTGATTATTGTCAGACAGAAGCCGAGGAGGGCCAGGAAAGGCCTAACAAGTACGCAGACACGGAACAATCATGAGAACTATGAAAATAGGTATACTTACATAGAGCTGACGGAGGAAGCAGTTTGGGAGAACAGCTTGATCTTTGGAAGCAAGATGTGGGAAACACCTGTATTTATAGTCGAACAGCTGCATAGCTGCTATAGAGTGGCTGGGACAGTCTATGAATTGAAGAAGAAGAAGAAGAAGAAGAAGACTAGGATCGCTTCGGCTCGTGTTGCTACAAGTTGTATTAATACGATTAGTATCACTTCGGCTCTTGTTGCTACAAGTTGTATTAATACGATTAGTATCACTTCGGCTCTTGTTG
>NW_013550594.1:163552-168495 GCF_000835555.1 Rhinocladiella mackenziei CBS 650.93
TGTTGCTACAAGTTGTATTAATACGATTAGTATCACTTCGGCTCTTGTTGCTACAAGTTGTATTAATACGATTAGTATCACTTCGGCTCTTGTTGCTACAAGCCGTACCAATACGACTAGGATCACTTCGGCTCGTGTTGCTACAAGTTATATCAATACGATTAGAATCACTTCGGCTTGTGTTGCTACAAGCAGTATCAATACGATTAGTATCACTTCGATTCTTTTTCCTTCAGTTTGTAGTAGTACAAATTCGGATTTACTCCGGCTAATTATTTTTCAAGCGCTGTGGTTCCCTGTTTTAGTCCCTTCGAGTGTTCTACTTAAAATCTTTGTAGAGTATTCGAATTTACCGGTTCCCTGTTCTCGACTCCTCCAATTCGAGAGTAATCCGAAGAAGGTTGCTGCATGAAGCCAACAACTGTCACGGGGTGCCAAAGCTATCGTGTATCTAGCTTGCTGAACGCATGCGAGACGTGGAAGTCGATGCCGCCCGTAGTCCTATATAGATAGGAAGCTATTTCGACAACCCCCTCCGGTCGTCCACTTTCGATTGAACGGCTGCTATTTTTTATTCTTACATGCTTTTCCACCATGGCACCAGTCATCACAGTCTAGCCCTGCTTTACAACATCTACATGTTTCATCGCAGTTCTGCCGTCTGCAGTTGCAAGGCGGTGCTTCCGAGTCCCATAGCTATAAGGTCGATATCAGCATAAAATCAAAAAAAGGTCAGCCGAGTAACACTCACCTGTGCCAATTCTTGAAGCTCGTCACGACTATTACCGCCTTTCCATTTGTACAGCTTCCCCCCTCGATTTGACTGAATCATGTCCAGGATTACCTGAAGTTTTGCCCTCATTTCCTTGGGGGGATCCTCATTGGTGATATCATGGCGTAATTCGTACAGGCTATTTTTGAGGACTTCATTGAGTTCCATCGGATCCCAATGCATGGTACCCGTCATGAGTGCTAACGAGATCGTGTAGGGAGCATGTAGTCGACAACGTGGTTGTATCATCGTATCTCCTTCGCGGAGGAAAATCGCGATCGGAGGTTTGTCGTCAGGGATACTCCAATCTTCTTGAAACTTCTCCAGCTCTGCATCTGTGAGACGGGGGAGACTGGGCCATAACTTCTCTCCGGTTTCGCTCGTGATCGTGGTGATAGCCCCAACGTGGTCCCAGTGCCATGAGCTGTAGGCACCTGCAGAGCCTAATATCTGGAAGCCTGTACATGATGAGAGGTCACGAGGCTCTTCTATCATCCTCTTTCCGCTGTCTCCAATTTCCCATATATGATCAAGGATATGAAGGCGGTGGACGTCAGCCAATCCAGCAGGAACCGCATTCTGTTTGAAACGATTTAGATTCAGGAGATTGACTGGGTTATGAATCGTGGCATTCTTTAGCTTTTGGACCACGATTGGAGCTGGATCAGCTCGTGGCATGGGAGATTTCCCTTCGATGACAATATCTTGTAGTGGATCGTGGTATTCGATGGTGTCTTTGGTGCTTAGATAGGTCAGGTAGTCGTCCAGTCGCAATGTTCGTTCTGTAGGATTCCACTCGTGAGGAACGATCAAAGGAATCTGGAGGGGTCCACCTTCCAGTATTTGGGAGACGTCGGTCATCTTGCAGAGCACTACACAATTCAAGGGGCGATCGGCGGTTCGATTAGTTTCGATATGCTCAAGCCTCCATTCCTCGGCCCAGTCCGTTTCGAGGTACTTAGCGCAAGTCATCAGTTCTCCCGGAACCATTTTGTCTAGAACGTCCGCCTCGTAATCACGGAGTTCCGTGTAAAGCCTTCTTCCTGTCTCTCCCGCCTGCTCAGTTCGTACAAGAACATCTCGTACTTGATCCCGACACTTCTGAATGCCATATTGAGCTCGTTGGAGGTAGTGGCTAAATTGGGGTGGCCTCTGACACCGTACACCATGATATCTCCGGTTGTGTCGACTCTTGCTTGCGCGTGCGTAATGTTTTTTGTGAATGGGACAGAAGAACGTAGGGCTCTTACGCGGTATCGGAGGTAGATTGTGGCGTTTTCGGTGCCTGGCTAGATTCGAGGCCAAAACTGTCTTGCCGCAGTCAGGGCAATCCACATTTGCTTTTAACTGCGACATTTCAGATAACAAGAGAAGAGAGGAGTGCAAAAGAGTGTTGCAGGAAGGATGTTGAGGAAGAATGTTGAGGAAGAATGTCGAGGAAGAATGTTGAGGAAGAGTGTCAGGAAGGATGTTGAGGAAGACGAATGTTGAGGAAGAGTGTTGAAGGAAGGATGTTGAGGAAGAGTGTTGCAGGAAGGATGTTGAGGAAGGATGTTGAGGAAGAACGTTGAGGAAGAGTGTTAGGAAGGATGTTGAGGAAGAGTGTTGCGGGAAGAATGTTGTAGAAAGGATGAAGAGTGTTGCAAGAAGAATGTTGCAGGAAGAATGTTAAGGAAGAGTGTTGGAGGAAGGATGTTAAGGAAGAGTGTTGCAGGAAGAATGTTGCAGGAAGAATATTGAGGAAGAGTGTTGAAGGAAGAATGTTGAGGAAGAGTGTTGCAGGAAGAATGCTGCAGGAAGGATGTTGAGGAAGGATGTTGAAGGGGGCCTTGGAAAATTAAATGCTCCAGTTGCAGACTGAGGATACGGAACAATTGCATTCGTTTTGGATTTGATTTCACCTCCTGGATCAAATTTTTCTATAGTCATGTTCGTATACTCCTGAAAAGACTATATCTTGTTAGTGTCGAAGCATCAATTGATAAGACTTACTAGATATTCGGGCTAAATAAGATGCCCAAGCCCAGCTCCTTAACCAGCTTTGTACTCAGCTTTTGATCTCTGCTGGACTGCATGCTAATCCGCTTTCGTTGTAACCGCTTGTCGCGCTCAGTGATACTGATGCCCCGACTCTCGCAGCAATCGAATCCACAAACTCCATTTTCCACAGACACCCTCCCAACGCCGCTGATCCACTTCCCAGGTTGTTTATTGTCCATGCGCAGGTTTTGCATTTCATTTAGTATATAAATGGCTACGCCTCGGCGATTCACCAACTTACCCTTCTTCGTCTAGATCGTTGCCTGTGACAGCTGGACTTGTCTTTCGCACCATTCCCACGCCCCCATATACTCCATCATGTTGAGAATGGTGACCTTTTTGACTCTGCGACAATCCCATCTCAAGAACTTGAATCTAGGAACCGTCGGACCACTGATTCCAGTTCGACGCGCCCATCGCTTTCTGATGGTCTTTCTGGAGGGTCTGCAGAATCCTGGAATGGATATCCTTTGATGCTCTATCGAGGTATTGATTCAGTTGATGGACGATTCGGACGGCCTCGAGGATCATGTCCTTTAAGGGAACGACTTTTGGCGAAGGTATTTCGGTAGGGGGCCGGAATGAAGATGGAGTACTTTCACAGGATGAGTGTTGTACTCCTGTCAACTTCTTCCATGTAAGGAGTCAAAACGTCTTCTCTTCGACGGAAAGGCGTGATAGGAGCCTCAACTGGTACAGAACAGTCCCAGTTGTTGAGACAATATAGAAACGACGGCATGCTCTAGCTGCTCGATTTCGTGGGACGCAGAAGAGGTAACTTAGTTATCGATGCACCCCGTCTCCCCCATGACACCTTCGCTAATGTCTCGACCACCTAATGCATTCTCTTGATTCAGGCCACCATCTATAAACCCGATATTTTGTGCTGCCCTAGGACCTAGCGTATCGCCTTAAGTCATTTCGACATGACGACAGCCCTGAAAATTAATCCTGGTCGACGGCCGTGCTCGGCAGTGGTGAGCTCTCGGCCAATTCGGCACCGCTGATACGAACAAGATCAAAATAGTTGCCTTCGGGACTTGGAAGGGGTTGCAGCGTCAGTGCCCCTGCAGATGCCTCGAGAGCGAGCTGGTGGCGAAGCGAGAGGAAGTATACGCATCTCCTTTCATGTGGATCCACGGCATCAAGGCACAGGAGGTCACAAGGTGGATGCTTTCGCCCGTTGTTCAGCTAAAGAACCCATGTAGCCACCCCTAAGTCACCGTATCTTCTGAAGATACGAGTTGTCGCTTCTCCTCATCCACCTGGACCTAATGCAGCATTAAATCCTTCGCATGACCGGGGACAGGTTAAAGGCAGACTCCTCACCGAGACATTGACCGTCAAGAACAACGCACCAAACTCCCTAGAACTAGAGCGTTTTCAGTGCTTTATGCAGATGACGACGACGACGATGTAATCGATTGCTGAGGACGGAATAGACCTCTAGCGAAAGTCCTTCCCCTCGACAAAGATCGTAGGGGAGAGGCCTGCTCCTTCTGGTTCTGTCACTGTTTGTTGCTAGCATGGCTAGCTCTTGAATTCCCCGAAGACCTCTGTAGGCGATGTGTGCCAACTTCGTCCTATCCCATTCATCGATTCGAGGGGACCCTGGTAGAAGGCAAGGCAGACACCGAATAAGTTGTGGCTTCAGCTCATGCACTAGCCATACCGCAATCCTTGAGGGCCGTGGCAGTCTAGTGCACGTCTGAAGCCCCTTTGCCTCTTGGGTCCCGAATTTGGGCCAGACGGGCGGAGGGTAGGGCGTTACCAGGCCCCTTTAGATTCGGGCAGTAACGTTCCTCGAACACCGAGCGCAAAAGCATATTAGGGATAAATCCAACCCCATCCCACGGGCTTCTTCCTCTTTTATCATTTCCACTTCTGCTTTTTTGGAATGGAGCTTAACCGCCGACGCTCATCAAACACAAATCAACGGGGACCACGTCAACATTGAGCCCCCGTCAATATTGAGACCGTGTCAATATTGAGTTCGCGTCAATATTGAGCCCCCGTCAATATTGAGTCCGCGTCAATATTGAGCCCGCGTCAATATTGAGACCCCGTCAATATTGAGTCCCCGTCAATATTGAGCCCCCGTCAATATTGAGTCCCCGTCAATATTGAGTCC
>NW_013550594.1:168623-171516 GCF_000835555.1 Rhinocladiella mackenziei CBS 650.93
CCCCGTCAATATTGAGTCCCCGTCAATATTGAGTCCCCGTCAATATTGAAACCCCGTCAATATTGAAGCCGCGTCAATATTGAGTCCGCGTCAATATTGAAACCCCGTCAATATTGAAACCTCGTCAATATTGAGACCGCGTCAATATTGAGTCCGCGTCAATATTGAAACCTCGTCAATATTGAGCCCCCATCAATATTGAAATCCCATCAATACTGAAGCCCTATCAGTATTAACACCCCTTCAATATTGATGCGGTCCCAATGTTGGAGTCTCTTCCACCGGACATCTACTAGAGCTCCCATTGATGGAATCTTTCCTCTGAGTGTGCAAGAGGGTCGCTCCTAAAAGAGGGGACTCTCTTCTTACTTTAACGTCTGACCCAACTGCCTAACGCAGCTATGCAGATGGTGACCAGCCAAGCTACCCCCAGTTATGTACATTTTCCCCGAGATGTTGATATGTTAGTAGCCAGGCACCTCACGCTGGAATGCTACACCTGAAGTGTGAATAAGGGAGCTCGAGATTATCTAAGCGCCCTCTTTTCTAGAGCGCTCTCTTTTCCAGAGCGCTCTCTTTTTTAGAGCGCTCCATTTTTTAGAGCGCTCCGTTGGATGGAGCGCTCCCTTCTTCTTCTTCTTCTATTCATAGTCTGTCCCAGCCGCCTTGCTTCCTCTTTTCTGCTCCACCGTGGTTGCTCCTCTACTAATAGTGTAGCGGGGCGCTACGTGCATGGATTATGTAAGGGGCAAGCAAACATAGGTGGGTAGAAAGATGGCGAGAGCATTGAGCCTTTCTTGTAAGGAGAGCTTGGTGTGTGTAGCTGCTCAACAGCTTTGGCGACGACATCCTCCCTGCATGACAGGCACTCAAGTGCTAAACCGTTCATCACCTATACAATAGTCCTGATAGTTATCCTGTGTCTGTGCACTTGTCAGGCCTTTCCTGGCCTTAAAGCGCCCTCTTTTCCAGCGCTCCCTTTTTCAGAGCCTCTTTTCTAAAGCGCTCTATTACGGAATCGACCAGGTAATCTCGAGATCCCCTAATCGTGCTTTAGGTGTAGCATTCTACTTCGTGCTACGTCTTGTATCCAGAGCCTGTTGACAGCTTGAATACACTCCATTGGACCGCCTGACCCAGAACCCCCACAGAATCCCAGCTTACGCTTACTATGCTGGCGTACACTCAAGAGGTCCAGCAATTTCTAAAATTGGATTACTTAGAGCACGCTCGTTTCCAGCGTACGCTCATCGTTGGCGTACGCTTATTACTGACGTGCGCTCATCATTTCAGCAATTTCTAAAGTTGGATCACTTAGAGCATGCTCAACCCTAGCACACGCTCATTCGTGGCATACGCTCCAAAGAATTTAGACATAGCCTGGGACAAGATGAATTCCAGTTCGCTGATTCAGGGCATATCGCGTGATTATACCAAGACGTATAAAGTACGAAAATCTATCAGAAACACAGAAATACTTTATTCCTATGGCACAAAAAGTATCATAAAAGTACAAGACCAATAAAATGCGAACGCGACCTGTATACTTCCAATACGCCTCTCAAAATATAACACCAGTACCCACAATCTGTAAGGAATGAAGCAATCGTACATTTCACCGTGTCTTTCACCGTAAGGATTTCTGCTTGCAGTATAATATTAAGAGGCACCGCCTTCGTGAGAAACCGCATTGATACAACGAAGCTCCTGCAAAAAATGGGAAGAATTCGGGCTTGGTGTGATGGGAGATGTAAAGGTAGGTTCTGGGACAGTTACAAAGTGGTTATTGGTTTGACTTGTTATGTGATTTTGAAGAGACGGCGAGTCCCAGAATCCTGTACGAGTTTCCAATGGGGAAAGCGGATATCTCTTTTTAGGGATCTGCTTTGAGGCCGTCTGAGGAGTTGAACCTATCGGGACTTCATCACTGCTGACTGTGCTGCGTTGACTCGTGAATGTCTCTGCCATAAACTGATTAGCTTCAGCCAATGCATCAGCGAATTCCGTTTTGCGTGATGTCAAGACGCGTAGAAACTCGGATAGCTCGTCTTTAGTAAATTTGAAACTGCGCCCTTGATTAGCCTGGCGATATAGCATTTTTAACGAATCAGATAGAATGGAGGCAATCACTTACTGGCCTTCTGGTTCTTCGGGCGGAACAAGAAGTAATATTCCCGCACCAAATCTGTGGATAATCTCGAACCACGTCTCACCTTTCTTTCGCCAGTGTTCAATTTTGTTTTTCATTAATTCTCGATCTTTACCAGCGAATCTAGGATCAGACAAATGAATGTCCACGAGGCATTCAATCACAACGGAAGTCGCTTTTCTCTGGCCACGACCTTTTTGAAAGTGTCGCGGAACGACGTCGTGATGTCGATACCAGTCATCAATCCATTGAAGGAAGGTCGAGCCATCGCGTTTACGAACGTCCTTAACGGCGGCGTTGTATAGACTATGATAATCAGCATAATCCATTCGGGTTTGCAAAAGGCAGAGCTGTCCTCGAAGAACATTTCTATCCAATTGCTTCCCGTACCACAATATAAGCTCAGCATAGCGAAATCCTTCAGTATTAACGAAATCGCCGGCGAGGCTAGGCATAACTGTTTCATGTAGAAGCTGAGAACGCGAAACTTCATCCCAATTCTGCTTAATGGTTGAAATTAGGGTGCTTACATCGCCCATTCCAAAGGCATTAGCAAGTTCAGTAGGTGTACGGAGTTTCCTGGACCTTTTCTTCGGCTGTTCAACGCTCGTATCAGTTCGGCTCCTTTTTCGTCTGACCCTCGTTTCTATCTGTTCTTCTAGTTCTTGTGGTTCTTGTGGTTCTTCTTGTGGTTCTCCTTGTGGTTCTCCTTGTGGTTCTTCTTGTGGTTCTTCTTGTGGTTCT
>NW_013550594.1:171616-179364 GCF_000835555.1 Rhinocladiella mackenziei CBS 650.93
CTTGTGGTTCTCCTTGTGGTTCTCCTTGTGGTTCTTCTTGTGGTTCTTCTTGTGGCTCTCCTTGTGGTTCTCTTTGTGGTTCTTGTTCTGCTTGCTGGGATTTCTCCTGACTTAAATAAAAAGGAGATCGAATGCTATTACGTTCAGCTATAAAGGTGTCTCGTAAGGGAGTAGAATTAATATATTGATTATAGGCCCGAGATTTCTCATACTCGATTTCAACTTTCTGTTAAACAGGTTAATGTCTAGATAACGATAACGTAAGCAAATAGGGGAAATACCTTAAACAAAGATAACTGGTCAGGACCGTCAGACCCAACATTATTCTCAAGGGTCGCTACTGCGCGAGAAGACGCCTGGGTGGCTAGCCATTGCTGCGTTGCTTTCAGCGCGAAGACGATGATGTAACTAACCTGTTGCGGAGGTTGGATATTCTGCGCTTTGAGTTCTCCGCCAGTACGTTCGATTAGTTCTGTCAGCGATGCAAGTGGTATGTTGCCGTTGTCCCATGCTTCCATTTTTCAAGTTCGATAATCTCAGCGGGTTCCTGCGTTAACCCTCAGCGCCGGCTTAGGCTAGTTGGGTGAAGATCAATCTTCTGGAATCTTCTCCGACAAAGTCCTCTCACGTGATTAGTCGAGTGTTGCTCCGATGCCCTATCGGCGTAAATGTAATATGACTGTAGTTCTGTGGTGCTGTAGGGGGGCATCAGTGAAACTATATTTGGCCTCAGTTATATTTTATAGACGGGATTTCTGTCTCTCCCACACAAAAATCAGGAGTCCAAAAATGAACCCCCTCTGCTGGGTGGGAGTATTTTTGGCTCTCGGGGGGAGGCTCCATTCTGGGAACCCCCCTTAAATATTTAGGTTGAATAGGCCTCGGTCTCTCTTTGACCAGAGTGCCGCACGAATGGACGACATCTACACCCCTAGACGGGGAAATGTGCAGCGAGCCCAATGGCGCCATAAATGCCGGCAGGACTTGGCCGATTATCTACGTAAGGATAAAGTCGTTGCTGACTAACTCTCTCGACGCTAATCCATTCTAGGAACACAACTTGGAATTTCAGTTGAACCATCCGAGGTTCGACTCAAGCCAAAAGAGGATGACGGATACATGTGGGTACGACGGCCAGAGAGGGAGCATCTATTCACGAAACAAATAAGTAAACATTCCATTGGAGCGTATATGGAGTTGTGCCGAGAAGTTGGCCATTCAATCGAAGCCGTAGCGCAACCTACACTAACACTCGGTCCCTCCGAAAATGCTGTTTGTCTCAGACCCAAAATCGATCAGCTACAAGCGGAAAATGACAGGCTTGTCGACGAGGTCTCTCGTGCTACAAACGAGATTCGCGTTGAATTTCAAGCGTGTGAAAAAGCGGAAGAGAAAATCAGGGAACTGGAAGCGCAACTCTCTGCTGGACAAACACGTGAAGATGTACTAGCACGAGAGAACCAACATCTCTTGTCGAGAGTACAGCGACTTAAGAAGAGAATAGGTCAGTCAGATAAAGAAGTAAAGAGAGCATTGTCGACACTATGCAGGATAGATCCTGGGAGAACGAGAGTCCTCTGAAAATGAACTTTTTTTTTTTTTTTTTTTTTTTTTTCAACCTTGCGATTTCCCGTCACTTTTGGATGGGCTTGGATCCTAATGCGTTCTTATTCCATTTCGATTCATCGACTATAGCAAGGGCTTCCATTCGCAAACGCGATAACGTCCTGAGAAACGACTCATTGTGTGACAGCTGTGCTGGGGATTCGAATCGAAAGGGGTTGTTGAATTGTGTTCGTTACAAAGCGAAGAAACCGAAGGGCCGTGTCGTCGCTTCTGAGGAATACCATTTACGGAAGCTCGTTTGACAAGGCTGGAATAGGCCGTCTTGTCACAGTGATCCCAATTGAGCCGATGAGATGCGGTATTCTCATGATAGAGAATGGATACCCGGCCATGTTTCTGAGCCATTTCCACCAGTCCAGCGGGGGACGCAGAAAGTTGACTATCTCGGTAGAGTGGATCTTCAGTCTCTTGATTGTGGACCAACAACTCCAAGCCCTCATGTTTGAATTGGGTAGCGCCTGGATAACCTCGCCCATTGAATTGAATTTGCCATTCCAGCAATCCTGGATTACTTCGCCTAGGATAAGATGCGTGACATGAGGAAATTTTTTTTCTTGGTATAGTTGTTTGATACGACGTTCTCGATCATCAAACGTCTCGAGTTCGTGGTATGGGTGTCTGCCTGTCTCGATTTCGTAGAGCGCACATCCATAGGCAAAAAGGTCTGTCTGTATGCTCACCTCCGGTGTCGAAGGTCGGTAACTAAACCATTTATAACAGGAGGCCGCTTCTTCCCCGTCAATACTGCATCCCGCAAAGTCAAATATCTTGAGGCGGTCATCCCGGGTAAGCATCATATTGTGACATCCAACGTCGGCTTGGAGGATCCCTTTTTCATGGGCATGTCGTAGTCCTGCCGCAGCCTCCCTCGCCCAGCGAAGCTTCCTGGATAATGGAAACCCGGCTGTACCGCCGCTTTGTTGGTATATGGTTTGCAGACAGCGTCCACGTTCGAGAATTATTGAGCCGTCCTTCGTGGCGCCGAAATATCTCGCAATGTTTGGATGTGAGCCGAGGCGTTCATATGCTCGATGCTCAGTATCCCTGTCGCGATCGTCGAAGTCTGAATATTCTTTCAACACTCTCTCGCCATCGATGGCGTAAACAAGTCCTGAAAAACCCCCTCCAATGAATTCTAGGTTCAACGAAGTAATATCAGAGATGTCCGGGGATTGAAGCATTTCCTGGCCGTTCCCAACAAAGCTCACGGGAAGGTGGCAAAGTGATGAAAGGAGTGTATTCATGCTAGCTATCACTACTTGGCGCCAAGCGTAAGCCCACGCAACATCATCGGATAGAATTCTCTTCGCCTTCCGAGAAAGAGGCTAAGGGGGCTCAGTGCCGCCTAGCCATGGAGATCTCTCTACCATCGATTTCAGTATTCGTCGATACCTATGTTAACGCAGCACAACATACTCTCTCGATATTCACAGTTCCAATTGATGTTCCTGAATCCCCGCACCGTTTGCATGGCCCACCACGTCTGGAAGGCTCTGGCACATCGAGACTTGGATCGTGTTCGGCGTCGGAACAGGGCAAACCTGGTTTCGGCGACTTCTGGCATCTTCTATACAGGTGTTTCTCTGTCTTATGTTGGGGTTGCCGAGTGCAATTTTGCCATATGGCCACTGCTTTGCCGTAGTTGCACATAATGTTATAAAATTTAGAAGAGAGACCAACGAGTATATTGTTCTACAAGACTGAGTCCTGTCCCAGTAGCAAAGTATGATTGATTGCCTGGCCATGTGCGCTTCAATCCTTCATGGCTGCGGGATGCCGGCGCCTTGTCTTCCAATGCCGAGAAAAGTTCGCTCCTAGCAAATCAGAATACTATCCCCGAAGGACGAGGGGAAGCCCCTATCGTTAGTTCTTCCTTATCTTCCAATAGAATGCAGTCGTAGCCAACACTCTTAGGATGGGCAGCGTTGACAGTGCCAAGCAAAAATAGTCACGTGGTTAGCATACCCCCCACACACAATACGATACGATATTCGTACGCCCTATGAGGCTTAAGCCTATAGGGGACTAGCTACTTTGCTACGTTATTTCCGCCGCTGTCCGTCGGTTCATTTATGTAACACACACACACACACACATATATACAAAAAAAAAAAAAAAAAAAAAAAATATTTCAAAAAAAAAAAAAGGGCCCCCCTCCTATAGTCCATCTCTGACGAACTTATAGATGGGGCGCCGCAGCCAGTGAAAGCTTCAGCCAGACAAGTTCAACTGCAGAAGAGTTTGAATCGGTGACCTCCTAACGGGTATGAACGGGACGACATCATCAACGATCACTGGCTGGAGTATTACGTTACTTATCTAGGGTATCTAGAAACTTAATGGAGCTAGGCCGGACAACCCTCTTACCTTACCTATGATCGAACACTAGTAAGGCCCCTTCTATCGGTTCGACTGCAGACCGAGTGTTTTACCACTCAGTTACGTCCTTGATAGGTCAACCACGATTTGGTGTCAATTTTACAGTGGTTTCTGTAACAATAAAATGTATAACCGATTTTTTGCGCGGGAAACTTTAATTTTGCAGGTGAATTATGTGGATCACGTGATAGTGGAGATGCTAGGGTTTTTTCACACTAGTCCCAAACTCTCGTTTATACGCACGAAGCCTACCAACTTCAACTGCACACTGCAAACGAGAGAACCTGCCTGCACTGCCGCCCGTCCTTGTACTCATATGATATGAGCAGTATAAGTCAGGCGGCCCAGTTTGAGGCTTATGGACCGGACCGACTGTCTATTACGAACACTACAGGAGAGAATAAACGCGCCTTGACTAAGGAGCGTTCAAAGGAGACTCAGACCAAGTTCCATAGGCTTTGGTCGAAAAAGGTGTCCTTTGCGGTATTAGGATACCTTGGGGCACAGTTGCTGAGTACTGACTATCTAAGTATGCTGACTATCTACTTGCCCTGGTTTGATTACGTTTTCAAGAGGGTGAAGAAAGATGAATGCAAAAATGCCTGAACAGGTTGATATAAAGTCTCTTCTCACGCAATGCGTTTAAAGCGGAGCAGATGATGTCCCAGACATAATTGTGTCTATCCCAGGCAGCGTTGGCGCCTGGGTAAGTGAATCCTGATGAGTGCACTCAGAGAAGGGCATCAATCCAGCACGCCTCGCAAGCTCATTCTCGCCCATCTGCCAGTGCATGGCTTCGACTGTCCGCCAGGGCAGACTCATCTCCTGAGCAACTTTTGACCACATCTCCTCCCTAAATCTACACTGACATCAGTCACTCTTCGAATCGAAATGGTAGGACGCCGGACGCCTTTGGGTACGACGTTTTCAGTATACCTCTCGTACAGCCGTGCCAGCTTTGTCTTACTGTCTTCGTCCCAGTGAATCCTTTTTTCCAGGTAATTTTGGTAGTGCAGTCTGCAGCTAGTGGCACTGCGGCCGGGGAAATGACTGCTAATGTCTTCCCACTTCATGCCGCCTAGGCGGAGGTGGATAAGCTTTGCGTCTTCTTCTGGTGACCATTTTGGCAGCTTCGCAGGCGACGGGGGACTAGCTTGCTCGGGGCCCAACATTGACTTGACGTCCATCCCGGGGAACTATCAATAATATAGATAATGTGGTTGTCGTAGAACACAAATGTGTTGTGTATCCGTGCAGACCGAACAAGGAGGAGGAAGGGTAGATCGAAAGGGTGATCAAGGGTCTTATTATTCTACCTTCCTTTCCGTCCAGACCTGTTTCATTCGCCGCGCAGCGAGTCCTCCTGATCCTGATGCACAGCGGATCCTTCTACTACATTTTGGGTGGATTTCTACATGCTTCATGGGTACCCTGCTTTGGATGAAATGGGATAAGCGCTCTGCTCTCTTTGAACAGCCAAACCAAAGGACCAGCGCCCTGCGTGCTCGCAGGGGGCTGTATGAATTGATGTCTTGCGCAAGCTACAAAAAAGGCCACGAAGGCTGCTGTGCACGTGAGGCTAGTCCCAATGGGGAATGTCTCGGGAGAGCGAGTCGGGAGAGCGAGTCTCGAACAACAGCGAGTGGGTCTGGGGCTGTCTAAGCACAATTAAGCCTAGTGGTGCGAGCGTTGTCCGGTGGATGACGCGATACCTGAACCCCCCCCGGAAACCCTAGTAATATCGCCTAAATCGAGGTACCAAAACATCAACGAGCCCCCTTTGGGTGCGCTGAGCATCTCTACTTCATAGACAACAGAGACGCTCTGACCACGCAACAACGTCAAAATTGAGTGCAAAAAGACCTGTAAAGGCGAGTGCAAAGGGTTCTGCCCAAAGGGATCAACGACGTTGGAAAAGAAGCACTAAGAGGGGCCAATTATGCGAGGGAAGCAAAGTGGATGGAAAGGTACCTGAAAACCCCCCATTTTACTAAGGATTTGAGGTACCTCGCCATCCACCGAACGACGCTCGCACCACTAGGCTCAATTGTGCTTAGACAGCCCCAGACCCACTCGCTCTCCCGAGGCAATCCCTCCTAATGTGGACTACCAACATTAGGTGCAACTATCTGCTGCACAATGTTGAACAATGGGTGGCAACACTTTCAGCGATACAAGGATCTCAACTACGAGCTGGACACGGAGACGCCAAAGGGTGGCGTCAGCCTTTCTCCATATAAACATGCGAGGCGGGACCTCAGTTAGATAGAAAATCAGAGCATTCAACGACAATTATTGTACTACGACTGATTGTTCGACACACAAATACGTGAAGACGTACTCACACGAGAGAACCAACATCTCTCGTCGAGAGTACAGCGGCTTACGAAAAGAATAGGTCAGTCAGATAAAGAAAGCATTGTCGACACTATGCAGGATAGTCTGTCAGACAGCAGGTGCCTAGTGCCAAGAGCCCCTATTCTGGCCTATATAGGGGGCTTTTCCCCCCCTTCCATAGTTGCAATCTGCACACGAGTTTTCTACCCGCATCTCGCTCCGTTTGACACAGTCACCCATTGATTAACCTTCTAGGAAGAGGTACCGAAATGCCGTTCTCTCTCGTTTCATCCACTACCGTCGTGCTGTTTCTGCTTGATCCGGAATACATCTAGCATCAATCAGTTCACTTTATCACTCACGTGCAAATGGGGACCAGGACACATACGATGGATTATGGCGCGGTGGCATCTTGTGATGCTTCAGTCTTGTCCTGGAACTGGAGCTAAGGCCTTTCCAGAGTGGTTACTGTTCCATTGGATCATGAAACGGGCCCCGGACATCGCCCCTCGATTTTGTAACAGATCCACAATGGCTTTATGGCATCCCTTTTTGGCTAAATCAAGAGGTGAGAGACAATCTTGGTCCGGAATCGAGCATGGCGCCCCTCTGTCCAAAAGTATCTGGACCACTTTCTGATTAGGCCATGGATCAATCGCATAGTGTAGCGGAGACCTGCGTTTCCGGTCTACCGCAGAGATATTAGCTCCACGGTCTAACAGTAAGATGACCATTTCGTCTTGTCCGCGAGCCACCGCGTGGTGCAAGGGGGTCGCGCCAGCGATGTCCTTGTCGGAGACTGAAGCGCCCTGGTCCAGTAGAGCAACAGCCACTTCCCGGTGCCCTTCCTGAACTGCTCTCATAAGAGCAGTTTCCTCAAAACCTCCGCGCGGTGAATGAGATATCCCCTGGTCGAGCATTTCTCGGACCTTGGCCAGATCACCTTGAGAGGCTGCAGCTAACAGAGCCGACTTTTGGTCCAGAGAAGTAAGAGGTACACGGCAGGTCGGACATGCCTCCCCGATATAACGGGAGAAACATTCCTTGTGAGCCCAATAAGAGCATCGACATCGAAACTTGACGACGGAATCCCCGATTTTGAAAGGATCAGCAAGGCAGAGAAAGCAGTAGTTGCCTTGCAAACTCTCATCAACTGTCCTCTCATCTGTGATGTCTAGGTTCACTTCCCGATTAATTGTAGACATTGGGGATGATTTCGTGAATTTCAGCGTTTACCAACGTTGGGCCGAGAGAAGATTGATTGATTGAATCTATCTGAGCGAGGCGCGAGCTAGAAAAAGGCCACGAAGGTGTGGATTTCTGCCAAGGATTCTGGCTCACGCTAAGCTACATTCGTTTACGGAATATATATAAGTAAAGCGGCCACCCCCAGCAGATAGTTTTAG